>NC_056733.1:1318369007-1318371507 GCF_019279795.1 Protopterus annectens
TGTGTTCATCCTTGGCCACGCCCCATCATTAACTCACTTCCTGGTGACGTGAAATTCTTGATCATAATTCTATATGCTGATAGAAATATTTTTTCCATTCCTCCAACATCTACGGTATTATTCTTCACAAGCGGTGGTTTCATAGCTTAGTTTTACTATTTGAATAAAGAGAGTCACCTACAGTATTGAATGATTTAGGTTATACAGAATAACAATTTTTCTCTACAGCGCATCATTCTTTTGAAGGGGGAGTGTTGTATTAATTAATTAAGGGTTGTACAATTTTCTGGCTTATAGAGATGTCTGTGTATTGTAGTTACCTGAAAAACGCTAGGTGGTCTGGTAGTTCCAACCAGATTAATTCTCTGAGTGCTAGGCAGAGGTGTGTTCTTTTTTTTATAGTTTTCTGCAAATTTGTCTATTTTACTGTAATATTGCTCAAGTTTCACAGTTACAAAATTTGAAGTTTAGTTAAGACTGGGACAGCACAGAGGAGACACAGCAGTAAGAATGTCGAGACTATACAGCTTCTGGTTATATCACTGAAGCAGATGTTACCCTGTGCAATGTACCTAATTTTTGTTTACTTTTTTTAACCACGTGTGATACATAGTGGTTGACTTTAAACTGATCATCTATGATGACATCCAGTAATTGTGTAAGGTTTATTTGTTCTGTCATGGTGTTGCTAGCAGTGATGATAATGAAGAGTGTTCTTTTCATAAAGATGTGTTCTGGGTGAAGAGCAATAATTTAGTTTTATTAGGGTTTAAAAGTAGTTGTGAATTATTTAGCCATGTTTCAATCAAGAAGAAGGACTGTTGTGTAAAGTATTGTGGTTTAGAAAGAGAGTTTGCAGAGCAGATTAGATTCAAGCCATCACTGAATTAAGCAAAGGTATCATTTTTTGTAATAGTGAATATTACAAAAAAATAGTGGCTGTTAATGAATATATTGAAAAGTGTGAGGCCTAGTATAGATCCTTGTGGGTCACCAATATTTAATGGCAAGAAGGTGGAGAAATTTTTTTTTCCATTTCACTGTCTGTGCTCTGTTTGACAGGTAGCTATGGAAACATTGCAGTGAAGAGCTAATGAGTCCAAAGGATGAGAGTTTATGTAAGAGTTTCTGGTGGAAGACAATATCAAAAGCTTTAGATACGTCTAAGACGATGGTAGAGACTAGTCTTCCAGTATTTCTGTAGGTGTTGAGAGTATTAACAAAATTCAGCAATGCAGTAGCTGTGTTGTCATGAGGATGGAAATCATGTTGGGTTAAAAACAGGAGCTGGTTATCTGTCAGATAGTTGATAAGCTGAATGTATTGAATTAATGTATTTTTCTAATATTTTTGATAGTGGAGATAAAATGCCAATTGGCCTACAACATTTCATGCTACTGAGCCTCACAAAAATGTAGATGAGGGTAAACAATATGGTGGAGTGATTCAGAACTGTATAAGAACTGTACAATCAGTCATGTCTGCCATCACTTTTGTACATCTTGATTTCTCATTGAACAGAGAGAGAGAGAGACAGAGAGAGAGAGAGAGAGAGACCATGTTGTGATGCTAGGTGTAGCAACAGTCATAACTGAGCAGTACATGTTACAGGCCTGTCTTACAGAAAGTGTCTGGGAAGGGGTGTGCCATCACCCTCTGCATCAAAAAAGAATCCAACTGGGCCTGACATGCCATCACCTCAATGGCAATGATGTAGTCGACTGCTGTTTTGTGGACAGAGGTCATTCACACACATCCATCTGCCCCCCCCCCCCATCATCAGATAGATGCGGCGCAACCTCTCCACAGCAACAAAAGAGAGCTACTGATAAACAGTCATTCTCCCACTTGTCACTGTTGCATGTACCCTTATCAAAACAACTGTAAAAAGAGATTTTCTCTCAAGCAAAATCAATATCTATTGCTAGTTCCTCCAGCTGTTTCAGTAAACTTATGCAGCACAATGAGTATTGCAATGGGCATGGTTATATTTATTGTGCAGTTCTGAGGCTCCCAGCACATCACTTGTGCTAATGAGGCAAGTTAGGGTAAATATCTTAAAATCATTCAATTAACAAACTATGTATTAGGGCAGCACAGTGGTGCAGTGGTTAGCATTGTCACCTCACAGCAAGAGATTCTCCAGTTTGATTCTTGGCTGGGATGCTTCTATGTGAAGTCTGTATGTCCTCCCTGCATTCACGTTGGTTTCCTCCAGGTGCTCCGGTTTCCTCCCACATTTCAAAGACATGCATCTGGAGCATTTCTCCCTGGGCCTCCACTGAAAATGGGCTCTGTTCCAGTCAGATTTTCCTGGTAAACAAATGTTAAATAAATAAATATTAGCCCTGCTCTATGCAGTAAGGATCTTGACTGCCTGTGCATATACCTAAATAACTGCAAAGTGGTCTGCACATGCATTGGAACACTTATGGCAGCCAACACAGAACAGCATCTGAGTATTTTTGACAGCTTTCAGAAGTGTAAGACACTCAGAAGT